>NC_092059.1:20143659-20176159 GCF_039877785.1 Chaetodon trifascialis | reverse complement strand
AAGAGTGGTTAACTTTCACACACAAAATTTTCTCTGTTGACAAAATGCAAGCCTGCTTGGTAGTTCTGATCTTTAAGGGAACGCAGAGAACTGTGGAGTCCAAAGGAGAGGAACTATCACATTAACAGTGTCACAGCTATCAATTTTATGGAGCCCTCCTTTGTTTTCTGCATAAACTGCTCCAGCAAGCAGATGCTGCATGGTTTGCACTTTGTGCAGTTGTGAAACAGGGGTGGATGGTACAAACACACTCTCCCTTGAACTAACTGTGTTAATGTGTCAGTCATTAACACAACTTTTTGTGCAAAGATACAGAAATGAATTTCATTGTGCCCTTTTTTGATTGATCAGACACTGAAACAAAAAAAAAAGTTTTCACAGCAGACATTTTGACTTCTCACACCTCGACAAGCACAGGTGGAGTTACTGTAATAACAATGATGATGGCTCTGTTCCATTTAAGTGTTTTAACTTTCCATTCCACTAATTTTAATGTGGCTACTAATAATCAATCATCAGTTTGCTTACATTAGAGCTGTAAAATAGTTGCTATAGGCACCTTTCTGAAATAGCATTTTAACAGCTGTTAAAATGGCATTACAGCACCCATACCTTTTTATTTACAATGAGGTGTCTTTTTAATTCCAGTGTTTCTGCTCTCAAACTGGTTGATGTTGTCGATGTTGACTGGAAAGAATGATCACACATGGGGATGTCTTATTGACTTGGGATGTCTATCGACTCGATGCACTTTTTGCACTACTTCGTAGCATTGTCTTGTAGCACCTATATCCAGTTGGACCAGAAAGCTGCGTTAGGGAACTTACTCTTGTTGTTCTCTCCTGTCTAGATGTCTAAATCTCATATGTACGTCGCTTTGGATTAAGGGGTCAAATGACAAATTGTAATTGTAATTATTGGCCTTATGGTTGAGATGCTCTCCACAATGTCTCCTGTTTGATTACAGCGGGGTAACCTTGCTGCATGTCGTACCCCTCTCTTGCTTTCCATGTTTCCTCTGCAGATCTACACTGTTACTATCAAAGACAAAATGCCCTCCAAAAATCTTACAAAATTAAGTTGCCACATTGGACTGCAGTGATTCAGCAGCTCTAAGCAGGGACCTGGTTTAACATGGGTTTATGGCACGAAAGGATCTTTGCCTAAATATAGTCTGCATGGTGTGATAGTTGCAATGGAGTGATGCATGTAGCCTGACCAGCTGTGTAAAAGTGTTTTAAAGGAGCACACATGCAGATTATTTCCTGCTTGTTGTCATTTAAACTCAATAAGGGATAAAAATGTGTGAAAGAAGTGGCCCACAACAACAGATGGAGACTTCATTGTACAACAATATACACCATTACACAATACAATAACAAGCATAAGAAAAAACACAGATAACGACACAGCTAAAATCATGAATAAATTAGTACGGCCATTACTCTCGCACCGCTGGGCCCAAGGCCTCATTGAAATATAGGTCTTTTCAACACATATACCTAATATACTAAAAAAGAACATTTAAAATGATTCAGTGGCTTGTGTGAACACATTAATTTTCAGTACTAAAAATATATTTTTAAGCAGGTCTCGGGCCCTACTTCTTTCTTGTGTGGAATGCATAATGGATTCCTATGTAATCCATTATGGCTGCAGAGGGAGCGAGAGATAAAGAGTCTTCAGCAGCAGCCACCCGGGGTTGTTCTTCTTTAAATGAAGTTTTAATAAAGAACGACTGAGAGGCTGTACAAGGTCAATTATCAGACTTTGCCCATCCTCTGATACTGTTCTCAGATCCCTGTGCTTAGTTAACCATAATAGCTGCCAGTCACAGCCTGCTGATCTACACGTAAAAACGTCAGACGCCCAGACGAAGGCTGAACCTATCTATCCAACGCCACTGTCAGTGTACGTTTACTGTTGACTATTTTTCGTCCTGACTGGCACATAAGGTCGCCTCTGCCACAGACAGGCAAATCAGGAGAGCTGACTGTGGTCGACGTTCATTTGTCAGTGCCCTCGTTGACGAGGATATCTCTTTATGCATCAAGAATACGTTAAAAATCACTGGGGGAAGAGGTGGAGATATTAATTTCATCTGTCCGGGTGCTCGCACAGCGTTGAAAGTTGAAAGGCCCCCAACCCATCTCGAAGAGTGAGGTGGATTTAATGTACAGGGTGCTTATGAATACGCTTATGTATTCATTTGAGCAATAAACGCCGAGCTGGGTCCCACACAGAAAAACAAACTGCCTAGCTTCCGGCAGCCATTTTAATTAAATGCCATGGATTGTCAAATTTATCGATCCCCCCTCCCCTGACACAAGCCTGAAGGATGTCCTGCGCCATTTCCATATCTTTAGCGGCTTCTCCTGCTAATGTGAGGTGAGGGATGGAAGGAGATGGAGGTCTGCTTGGTTAAATTGGGCTTGGCTCTCACAATGTGGGGCTGAGGGAGGGAGCGGGGTGTAAGTGGATGTAGATAGGCTAGGAGGAGGGGGGGAGGTTGGGGGGGTTGCACATGTCCTGAAGCGATAGCCTCAGTGCTGTAGCGAGGCCTCACTCTCGCTCTCCCTCTCAGTGCAGATCTGTGTACAGATGGGTGTCTGACAGGCCTACAGCTGTTCTCCTAATTGTTCATTAAGTGTTCTATTGATTCCCTTATTTCGAGTACATGTGTCTTTCAGCCGCTGCTCTCCATGTGAAGTGGAGGACACGCATGCCACACACATACACACCCACACACATACTCACACCTACACACGTATCCTGGCTGGGCCGAGATGACAGGGCCGGCTGATGCTGAAAATGCGAGCTGCCACTTCTAATCGAGGGCTCGTCTCTCCGTGGGGTCCAGCAGGGCCTGGAAAGCGCCGCCGCTCTTGACGCACTAGGCTTTTATTTTCCAAACTTTTAGCATCAATCAATTAAAGTGCTGGCAGCAGCATGGAAAAATGTTTAATTCCTTGTTAAGCGGCAGCAGCCTCAGATTGCACCTGGCTGATAAGGGAGCTTGTGTGAGTCTATTAGATCCTGATACTCTTGCCTGATTACTTGGGGAGAGCGCAAGCTTTATTTAGACAGAAAATGATCAAGAAAGATAGTCAGGAGGAGAGGAGAGGAGATGAGAGGACAAAGCTGAGAAAAGGGTTGGAGACTCAACAGCACCTTCATCTTGAAGCAGTTTTCTATCAGTCGCGATCATCTTCTATTGTGCATTATGGCTTTCAGTGGGAGCAGCTCTCAACCTGATCCACATTTAATCTGCAAGCAGTGTGTGATAAAAACCAGACCAAGGCTCATGCTCTGGCATAAATCCTCTTTGTAAAAAATAGGCTAAGATAAAAACTATTTAAATTGCGAATAAGGATTGGTTCATGACAGTACCTCGCTCTCTGTAGCCTACCTTTGACAAAGCTATCCTACCACATCCACCTGACGCAATAAAAGAACTAAACACGAAATGAGACAAACCCTGAGGTTGTAGTGGCAGACTTTCCTCTGAGTGGGCTTCAAAGTGCGAGCATGCAGAGCACGTACAGCAGAGGGCAATTTGTTTCAGTGCTTTTATGAATTTATAGAAAATTCAGCAAATAGAAAGGGTAGTATTATATGGACTGGTCAGTGCTAAAGGGAGAAAAATCACCAGACAAACTGTAACCATTTCTCTTTTTTCCCCTTTGTTCCAAGCCTCACAATTTGGCTTTCAAATTGGACTTAGCGCTTCAGTGAGTCAAGTCATATACTCCCAGCCCGGGTGGTCGTCTCCATTTCTTGGGCGAGGAAATTCTGTCGGCCCTCCTGCGTTGAGTGGAGTGATAATGTTCTCTGTAAAACACAATCAGTCACCACCCTCCTTGCCTTTGTATAAGCCTCGAGGACCCCCAATCAATACTGGCTGGCTGGGTGACTTATCATTGCGGGCTGGCCGCAGAGCTGAACTGAGCTGAGCCGAGCGGGGCAGCAGACGGTGGGCTGAATCCTGATGCAGACATGAGGTGAGGCCTGTTGGTGACCTGCCTGCCAGGCAGTGACCAATTTGTTATGAGTCAACATGGCGAAAAATGTCTCTGAGAGGGCATACGCACTGGATATTTACACCATTTCGGCCCAGGATCTGAAAGTATAAATGTGCTCAATGTAATGAAATGTGATAGAGCTTCTTCTTGAGAAGGTCTTGGAGAAGAACGTTCATACAAAGAGTTTAAAGCACAGAACTGTAACATACAAATGAAATTGAGCAAATTTTAATGCTGATCCTATATCAAAGCACACTTCAAAACATTATAGTCAGCAAACAACGCACTCGTGTGATAATTCTGGGTTAATTTCAAAAGAATTATGGGTTATAGCTATATAGATATTAATCAGGGAAATTTTTGAATAATTAAGCAGTATTTTAAAGTAGTCAGACAGAAACAAAGCTTGCCTACAGTACTATGATTAAAAAAACACATAAGACCAAGACCAGCAGCTTATGTTTTCTAGATTGGCCACTGTACAGTATAGTTATGTGTACTTGGTCTTCTTGTTCACAATAATTATATGTCATTAAGCATAGGTGGGTATGTGACTTGTAAAATGTGTGGTGGTTTCATTCCTGTTACCTGTGCTTATAGAGTGAGTTTAATGTATGCAAACTGTTGACTAAAGAGCAGAAAACCATTTTCAACCATTTGGCTTTTCATGGAAAAGATGTTTCGCTCTTCTTTGGTTAGAGTCTTACAACATCATACGGCTCCTTGATCTGGGTGGATTACATTAGGCCATGTTAGACTGTGATAGACGGGACAATAGACAATAGATCATAGTTTGCAGGGAAGACTTCCCAGATTCTGTGTAACAAACCATCTGGCTAAGCTAGTTTTTGCTGCAAAATGGTGAAATGAGTATGGCTAAATTAGGCGTACAGGTGCAGCGCTGTCCATAGTACTGAAACGGAATAGAAGAGCTCTAAAATCGACAGACAAACAGACAAAATGAACACTTTGGTTTCATAGCCTGCTCGCTTTTCGTGGTTGTAATTAGAACTTTAAGCACTGCATGCTGCGGTTATCCTAACACCACCGCCCACTTCAGTTCATGATTAGAAACACACAAAGGCAAGACCACATGAAAGTAGATTTTTCATCTTCCACACATACTTTAGTCACTGAAGAAGACAAGCTGCAGTGTGTCAGCTACAGACAGACACAGTTTGGATAATCTAGGATGTTGTCCATAATAAAGAAATATATCCATGGTGTGTTGCCATTTCATTACTACCCCGCAAAAAGGTTGCACTACGAGACACAGTATGAGACAAAAGAGCCAACCTACTGTATGACCAACACTACGGCTCCTATCACTGTGTAAGTGCATGAACAGCCCTTTGTATAATGTCGATAAACTCATGTGTTTTGTTGACGTCTTGCAAGTTTTTCATGAGCAGAGCAGGAGAACTTTAATCTGGCCAGTACACAGCTAAGTGTTCCTGAAGGCCATATCGGATGATGTGTGGTCCTGAACGGTTGACTCTTGGCCTTGCTTGCCTCTGCAGTTTTGTGACAAAACTTTCAAGGCCTTTATTTAACACTAGCACTATTGTCTTTCAGTTTTTATATCATGGCTGAGGGCTAAATGCTCAAGATACAGTGAAAGTATAAGCACACTGCAATGTCTGTTGTGTGTTGTATCTTTAAACCAGTTTATTTCACTCTGTGCAAGTCCTTCATGGTTAATGCCAGATAACTGCGTTTGGATGTGTTCTTGTTACTTTCTGGTGTTTATCTTAAAGCTGTGCTCATTATCTCGTCTCTAATTTGCTAGCATATGCGACATTACCAGCTGTCTAAAGACTAAAGAAGAGTGCAATTGAGTAAATCGGTTGGACCAGTTAATTGAAAAAAAAAAAAAAAAAGAGTTAATAGGCCAACACTAAATATGCATTTGAATTCATTAAATTTTGCCAAGCATGCTAAGCACATGTTGGAATCGGTGATCTGCAAATGCCGGCCTACCTTTTTGTCTGAGTGTTCAAATATTATTTCATCTCTAATCTGAAGAAGAGGTGTTTTACCCTCCAATTAATTCATCCAAAAACACTGAAAACTTCAAGTCAAAAACGTTGTACTGATCACTCCACACATAGATACTGAGGACCATCAGCACAGGACAACACCTCCAGCTGGACTCAGGTTGATAGACTTAATACAGCCACAGCAATTTACCTCTAAGGCTGAATACACTGACGGACTGAAGATGAACCAGCACAAGTCTAAGCTGGCCAACTGTTTACTAACATTTCAGTTTCTATGGCCCATCTATAACAACAGTGAAGAAAGGAGGTTGGAGGGCTGCTGTTTAGAATCGTCTTTAACTTTGATGATGTTTGCAGCCAAGCGGCCTGTTAATGGCCTCTAATTGGCTTAGTGAAGAGAACATGTTGACATTTGCTATGTGTTCACAGTCCAGGGCCTCGCGTTAGCCATTATGCTAATTCAACCATTATATATCTGGGGGTATTAATGGGACTGACACAAGTGATGTTACAGGTAAAGGGCTGTGAAATGGTCTGTAAACAGAGGGAATTGATTCCAAGGCTGAGGCGATTGTCACCAGCCAGCACTGAGCTGAACAGCTACCTTCCTCCCTGTGCTTTTGTCTCCCTTCATTCCTTCTCCTCCTCCGTCTCCTCCCTCCTCCCACCCTTGTCCAGCCTGTCAAATAGTCTCTGACAGCGTTCAGCAGAGGCTGTCAGGGGCCATCAAAAAGGTACCCAAACACAGAGGGAAATGCCGTCTGCTTACAAAAATGAGACTAGATCAGGATCAATACAGTTTACCCCTCTTGCCCAACACCAGAGCACATCCATCCACCAACACCATCACAGACGAGCCCCAGAATCAGCTGCACAGCAACGCCTGACTCTCTGGCTAGCCAGCTCCCTGTCATGCAGAGGCCGGGCTTATTTTACAAAAGCATTGCTTTTGAAAGAGTGGGATGTGACTCATGCTGATTCCCAGATTTATTGTGAGTTTGACTGCAGACAATAGGCCGGATGTTTGACTATGAAAACCTTATTTTGTTTGACATGACTTGACACCTCTCGGCCACAGAAAGGCCAAATCAAATTTTGGAAAAAAGGTGTGGACAGTACCATTCCAAGGTGCATAGTTAGTAACATATGGAAAAGCATATGGTGAGAAAATTATGTTTTATAGCCCTCTGTAATAATAATATGATGCAGTAAAGGACAGTCACAAACAATAAGCAGGTGAGATATAACAGTTACTACCACTACATCAACAACAGCACTTACACAATCTTCAAATTACTTAACATGTAACATATGTTAAATTAGGGAGCAAACTTGTAGGAATGCTGTGGACATTTACATCTTTACATCATGTTAAATGCATTTATTGAATTCCCGACCTGCTCTTGTGTCCACAAAAAAATATAAATAAATACAAATCTGAGCCATAATTCCACATTATAAGAGGCGGCAAGTATTCAGCAAGTATAAAGTGACAACCAATATTGGCACTGACGTTTTCATGAACTGACACGTGCTCATACCTTATTAAAAAATGAAATCCTTTGACCAAATTAAAATATTGTTTTATGCCTCATAAATAGTCTGGGAACCCAGGGCCTGGTTCATATCATTACTGAGGCAGCCTAACAGCTATCTTGTAACAACAGGGGGAGATGACCATTGCCTATCATGTTCATTTAACTGTGGATGTGTTCACAGAGCAGAGAGCAGGCTATAAAACTGGGCCTGCACTGCCACACAGTAATTGAATTACTCTACCGTCTAGCCTTGTATTCATTTACTGTTCTGAAATCTGCAAGTACTAGTAAAAGGGGATGTTTTTGATCCCATCTTTTCAGTCAGCACACTATAAAAGGTCCTCCGGTGTATATCGCTTTTAAAATAATGGTTTGCAAAGCAGTGTGGCAGTGTGTGGTTATAGCTGTCAATCCAGGTGCCTCGGTTAACATGGATATCAAATAACAGCCTGCTAACCAGATCTGTCAAAAACATGAGGCTAATAATTACATGCCTCTATATGGGGGGTGAGGAGGAGGCGCTGCATAATAAATCTGCTGTATTCATCCAGAGAAAATTCAGCTTCTTCACTTTTTTTTCTTGATAGGGTTTGAATACGAAGCCCAGGCTAATAAAAGATTGGCCTGTCATAATGAATCAAGAGGGCCAGTGTCAGGTAGGTAGTGTGAGTCTATCCTTTCACATATCCATCTCTGGAACAAGCCCCGGTGTGTCTACATGGCTGGAGAAAAGAGACCAGTCGACACCCTATTTGGCTCTCTCGCCTGAAATTAACTTTAGGCCCAGGAGAGAAAGAGAGACAGTGTTTGGAGCAGCATGGCTTCATTTTCTCCCGCAGTGAGCACCAGGGCCCCAGAGGGACACCAAGACGGATTTGCATGCCACTCGCTATTCTCTGCTACCTGCTGCAAATTTATTATTGTGGCAAGTCAGCTTCCCCAACAGCAACTTGGAGGACTTTTCAAACCTAAATGGTATCTGCGGGCGGTCAGGAGACACATAGAAATCACACACACAAGCTCCCTATTTCTCTCTCTCGCACACACACTCACACACACACACAGAGGAGGGGAAAAGCTGCATCAAAAAGTAATCATGGAGATCAGAATACAGCTGTCAACAGTTCCACACCAAAAGTGATGCCGTTGATGAAGTGGCAGTCTGTGGCAGAAAAAAATGGATATCAACTTTTCAACCAAAGTTTGGGTGAAACATGTTACATGTTATTCGTTATATTATGATTCTGCTCAACCTGTGCCATAGCTCACACTCCTCTACCTGCTAGTTTTTCCTTTACCTCTATATTAGTGAAATCGGCCAGTCAGAAATGAAGAAAGGCTAGCAAAGTGGGCGGCCATTGGATCAGTATTGCAATATGTAATTAGAAATAATTTAGAACAGCAGTGGTTATTTTCACTACTGATCAATCTGCTGATCTGACCAATAACAATGCGCATTACAGATTTCAAAAGCTGAAAGTGACGTCTTAGAATATCTTGTTTTATTGACAGACAGTCCAATACCAAAAGATATTTAGTTCAGAGAACAGCAGCAAATCCTTACAATGATGAAGCTGCAACCAGCGAAAGCTTGTCATTTCTTCTTGATCGATTGTTCAATAATTCTGTCGATGAACTATATAATTATTTGGCTAATCAGCACTAAAATAATTCCTCTGGAGTTCACATTAAGTTTTTCAGATTTCAGTGCAGTATTAAAAAGTATTAAGAGTTCTGCAGGTTTAGGTAGTTTTGTACAATCTCCAGCTAAAAGGCACAACCTGAAACTGAATTCCCTGGCTTGACATAATGTCTGACATGTGGCTGTCAATCACTGCACTCAAGGTCAAATACCTGTACGAAAGTCATGAAAGAGTGGGCTGGAGAGACACGGTGGAGTCAGGGTCAGTGATGCCCATTACCTTTCCTTTGTCCCTACAGATGAGTATCGCTCACCTGATTATCTATTATCATGTTATTGGACGTAAATTTAACAAGCTGTTGAGAGCTCTGGAAAATCAATACCTTTTAAATGCTGTTTATGTGTGATTAACGGTTAATATCCTCACAAATTATTTAATATAATAAGGTCATTTGTCTTTCACATGAGCCCGGTACCCTGCAAAGAATAATAGAATAATAAATGAGGACACTAGTGAAGAGGAGATTTCTGATGCTTTCCCCGGCTCCGTTTTATTACCCATATCCTCTTTACAGCTACAAAGCTGCACTATGGTTATTTTATGCAAGTCATAAAATTAGGCTGAGATGGAATTAGCAGACTCGGGGCTCTTTATAGGTCAAGCCGGTAGTTTATGAGCCCACGACTCCCTGGCACTATTGTCAGGAGGCTAGTTAGAGGGGTCTTTAAGCATGATTTAATATGTCCATGCCTTGGAAAATAGTTAAATAGCTAATTAAATGGAGGAGTTAATTTACATATTAATTGACCTTCCAGTAATATTTATATTGATACCTACATGAGGAGCCCTTGTCTTCATTGCCTTTCATCATAGTTAGTCTGAGCAAATATGGTGTAACTTTTTTTGTTCAAACTCAAGTTTCTTTTTATTGTCGCTGGAGAGGGGCTGTGTATTCCCCACCATGTCAGGCACACAGCTGGCTGGGGTTTTGTGTGCTGAGGACTCCTTTTGTTGTCAGATAATGGAGGTAGCACCATAAACAGCGATGGGAAGTGGCCTGGGGGGGCTTTGCGGGTTGGGTGGCTGGAGCAGTTGGTGTGTGTGGGGGGGGGGGGGTGGGGGGGGGGGTGACAGAGGAGCTCGAGTAGGTGGAGGACAGTGCCTGTGTCAAAGCTGCTCTTAATTATATCTCTAATCACCAATCAGCTTGCCAACAGAACAGAGCCCGGGGGCTCGACATTAGGCCAACCTGTACAGAATTAGCACAACATTTCACCTGCAAAGCTTTCCAACTGACACACTCATACAAATACACACAGAAGCACACACACTCTGCTCGGCCAAGATGCCCCCTCAGAGAGAGCACGACATAAATCTGTTTGTTTGTTACTCTCCACACCGGCTGTAATGCTCCATAAGAGATTTGTGCCACATTCTCTATGATAATAATCTATCGCACTAACGCGGCCCCTGCATGTTGCATTGTCATGCTGATGTCCACGCGGCCATCGAGGGGTAATGATGACACGGATCAGCGATGATAGATTGGAAGCACATTGTTTGCTTTCGACGGGGGGCGCGTACGTTCTGCGTGCCATGTTGTTAGCATGGAAAGTGTGCCTTACAGCCTATTATCAGGTTGATCATTTGTCACTCGCCTGTCTTCACTTTGTCTCCCACATTCTTTTTGGATAATGGCCCTTCAAACGGATCTGCATATGAGGCCTGAATTCAACAATAGCTGTCCTGAATGGCTCTTTTCAAGCCGTGTAAACTAGAAATGTGGCGACAAATAACCAACAGGAGAGTGTAGAGAGAGAGAAACTTAGCAGTAAGATGTGTTGAGGCAGTCGGCTCCTGGAAGAGGTCGCTGGAAGCTGCTTCGTCTATTCAAATCTTCCCATCCTAATATTTAGCATATTTGTATCATAACCAAATGACTAAACTTGTTATCTGTGGCTAAACCCATCATTCCAGGTGTGAGAAACTGATCCTGTGAACAGTATCCATCTTCCATTATGTGTCTCCCTATGGCCTCATCTCCTGCTGGTTTTTACAATATGGCTGCCAGCCTGAACCCCCTGATCCAGCCACAGACCAGCAGCTGCCCAGCAGACCCACGCAGCCATCAGCAACACCTCAGGGCCATCAGCACTCATCACTCAGCGCCGCTAAGCAGCCTGTCAGTGGGTGCTGTGGCTGCAAATTGAATATTGTTATGATCCATACATTTTTCTCATCAATGCACCGTGAGCGCTCATGTCGTTGACATGTTGATGTAGGACAGAGCTCCATGTGAGGAAAAACTTTTTATGCATCCACCAAAGGAGGGTTTTTTTGTCTTCATCTCTTGTAGTTTCAGCTGGCAGCTGTGATAAAAAGTGCTCTTGCAACTTAATTAACAACTTATTTAGAACCACAACTGAAATGATTAGTTGATTAATTGATGAATTAATTGTCAGGAAATTAATGAGAAGCTATTTGGATAATCAGTTTATCGCTTCAGCCATTTTTCAAGCAAAAAATATCACACATTAGCTACTTCCACCTCTTCAAATGACTGTTGGAGAGACAAAATAGCCTCTAGGAAAGTGTCATTTTCTGGTATTTTAGACCAAAGGGCTGATTAATCAAGAAAACAGTGGATGACAATACGCTAATTGTTAGTCGAAGAACTGTTACTATGAAAAATTAAATGTATAATTCTAACATTGCTGGCAGGCAGCGGCAGAAGAATAAACTGACCGACAGCTGGTCAGCTATAATTCCTCTTCTGCTCTGTGTCGTTTGTGTGGCGATTAGAGGCTAAGTGGCCCTGTCCTCAGGACTCTGTCCAAGCTCTGCAGCAGCAGCCTGGATATCACCTCAGATGCTGGCTGTTAGTGAATCAGTGGCTAAAAGTTAGGTAGTGTCCCAGGGCCAGATAGCAGCACAGAGAGGAGCCTGGGAGATGTCAGCTGTGCAGTAACAATAATCCAGCCAGGCCTCTCCACCCCATCCTGAGCCTCAGCCAGTGTCCAACATTTCGAACTGAATAAGTCTATAAAATGGACACCTGCCACGAGACCCCACATGCATCACTAGTGCCAGAGTGGCGAGCACAATTGCCCGGCAGTCACGGGCAGTTGCCCGCTGATATATCAGATGCGATCCCCGGGAAGGGGTTCAGTGCCCCAGCCAAATGTTAAAGTTATTTGTTCTTGTCATTAAACTAAACTTTATTGTGACCCTCTCTCGCTGTTATTGCACTAGTAGCGATTCTCCCGGATTGGACTTTATCATTGAGACTGTCTATGAATCTCCGGGGCTTTGCTACTGCACTTCACTGAGCTATAATTCCTTGTTGCCCTCACAGTCTAGAGGGCCAGAGAGAGGGGAAGAAGAAGAGACAAGGGGGAGGATGACCAAAGAATGGATACAACAAGGGCTATCATTTGACTTTGCCATCCTGAACACTGTCACAGCATGCACATGCAGAGATGGTACAACCCATTTATACACAATGACAGACCATAATACTTAAACACTTCTGACCTACTACTAACTTACTGACTTCAAGTGACACTCTTCATCAGTGCTTTTGCTTCTATTTTTGAGATTTCATCGTAGGAGGATTTCAAAACTCACACCTGTTTATGCCTTTTGGCTGGATATTATTTACTCTATTGTGTGTTTTCTCAGCCTGTTTATGTTGCCTGCATTGCTTTCCTCATTTCTGGGATGATCCTCAGAGGTCAGGGTGCAGGTATCGTGTCTTTTGTTTCAAAGATAAGACGGGTCTATTTTTCAGTTTAAATCTAGCTACAAAGGAATATATTCTGCTCTCTGTCTGCACACAGCTAGGATCCAAGCCATTAATCAGCAAGCACACAGAGAGCTATTATTATTCTTTTTATTATGGAACTTTACATCAAAGTTTTGGTTTTACCGTTTTAAGCTGATGGTGAGAAATGGAAAGTATGGATCCTCTTACTGTTGTAATGAAAAGGGTTGTGATCCATGGGTGTTTGCTTTGCCTCAGTGTGCTTTATCGTTGACAATGAGGGCATCCCTCACTAGCTATACACCATTTCCAGAATGTTTCATTACTCTCCACCTTCCACCTTCGCTGACCTCACATCTGCTGCTTAGGGAAGACATTCAAACCGATATTAGAAAGAAATATCTTGCAAAAAGTGTTTGTGGATCATTAAGAGGCTGCAACTGTTACAAAAACATTAGCATTTGTGAGGTACACGGCATACAAAAGGTGGCTGTTTTTACAGCCTGTGTATTTTCCAAAGGTTCTTGAAAGAGACAATGCGGTCATAGAAAATATAAACTGCAGATAAACGACATGACATAAAACTGCAGCCCATGTCCTGTCAAGCTCGGGTGGCTTCCGAGCTCAAACTGCCTTAATTTTCACCTCCTGTGAATTGCGCTAACATCCTCTTTCTCCTCTGGCATGAAAAAAGGGATATTTTGCTGTGCTTTAATGAGATGGTGTTATGCCTGGATTATGCCATTTTACATCTTCGTACATAAATGTGTTGAGCATACGACACTATCCACAGTGGCACAGGGAGTCGCTATTCATGTCATTTAAACAAAAGAAAATTAAAAAAATGATCAGATGCTGTTTGACGGCACACAACATGCACTTTAAAGACATTGTAGTTCACTGTGCTCTGGGCAGGTCTGGCCTGGTAACCTTGAAAACAACTAACTCGTCTCAAATTCCTTTTTTCCCGATGAGGTAAAAAGGGCAAGTTTTCGCTCTTTAAGATGGCGGTACATAACCCGTCCATGGAACATAAACGTGTCTGCCGGTTGGGGAAGATGGATGGAGGCCCACATGCCTGCCTTAATAAAAAGGTCTTTAAACCCTCGTCCAGATCTTCTTCCCAAGGAAGCATGATATTAAAGACAGGCAGGGAACTGGGCTTGGTAAACGTAATGGATCGGCAGGAAAGTTTAAAAGCACCAAGGGGGTAGGCCATTATGCAAAACAGGACTCGCACAAGTAATCTGCGCACTGTCTCTCAGCTGCCAAAGACAAAGAACACATGCAGAGGCCCTGATTGCTTCTTAAGAAGCTCACCGTGCCGCCATGATGGATTCTGGTATTTTGACTGTTAATATGTTTGAATGAAAATTATTTATACATTTCGGTGAGGTTGAGCGCCTCTCCCTGTGATTACTGCCTCTGAAAATGAGAGCGGAGGAGCAGGAAATTTCCATGTCACAGAGGCCTGATGTATACTCAGATTATGGGCTGATTGCAGCTCAGATGAGCACCGCGTAGAATCGTTTGCCCGCGCCTGTGACAACTCCCCGTCCCTGACAAGGCCTCTTAGTTTTTCTGGTTATTGATGCATTCTGCATAAATGTAATCCATTGATGGTGTCTGCTGACTGTATATAGGTATGGGGGGAGGGCGGCTGCGTGTGTGTGTGTGAGGAGTGTGAGCAGGGTATTTAATACACTCAGAGGCAGGGAGGCGAGCAGCGAGGAGAGCATCCTAGATGTTTTTTATCCTCCGCAGTTCAGAGGAGCTGATCAAAAGTGAATCGTGTTCAAGGGGAATCTGCATGTGTGATGATGATACCTGGGCAGACATTCATCAGAGCCACTGTGCTAGTTCAATGGGGACAAGAAGGATAGCGTGATATGGAGGAGAGGAGCCAAAACAACAGGGAGCACCATGGATTTTACACACATATAGTATGTAGATGCAAATTGGTACTGCTGTACTTCTGACTTACATCAATGCCTGGAGGGCAGTGCTGTAATATACCAAAGTACTTAAGCACAAACTTGATTTACTTAAACTCAAGTATTTGTACTGTTTACTCAAGTATTTCCATTGTATTCAAAAACTAAATGATGTACTTTTTACTCAGCTTCACTTGTCTTATTTATTTTTCATTGTTACAAATCAAAACTGTATGAGCGAACAGATTTTTTAGCTTAAACGACCCAACAGTCAATGAACTGGTTCAATTTGCTAAACCTGCACCAACTACACGGTAAAATGGCGCACACATTAATGCATCAGCATTAATAACCTAACAATACCATTCACAAGGGTATTATTATAGATTTTTTTACTTTTGATACTATACTTTTGAAGTACATTTTGTTAATAATACTTAATACTACATACTTAAGTAACATTTGCAATGCAGGACTTTTACTTGCAGAAGATTATATTAACTTTGTATTATTGTTAGTTCTGCTTAAGTAAAGGCTATAAATAGTTTCTCCTCCACTACTTACTACTTAATGAAGTCAAACCTAACCTAAGGTAACCTTAACCCTGGAACAAACCCTTAATAAGACTATTTGCTGTCTGAATTGTAAACATCCTCAAAAATGTTTTCTTTAATCAAATAAATCTTTTTGCACTGAGCATGTTTTGTTATTTTGCGGCTCATATAAACAAGTGAAATTTCAAAATATTTCAAAGCAATTTTTCATTTTTCTTAATTCCTGAAAGCTTGACTTTCTGAAGATGAGAGACAATCATCCAACAGTAGCAAGGACTTAAACGGGGGCTGCAATATCCGCCTCCAAGCTCCAATACATAAAAATGATTGATAGATCCACTTACAGCACAACAATCCCCTGAGAACAATTACAACCGCTTTGGTAATTCTGCAATCATGGCACTTGATCACGGCATATCGAACTCCTTCATCCTGTTTTGGACGATATTCAAGAGAAACTTTTGGCTCCTCAGTTGAAGAAAGACTAATGAAAATATTTCAGTAGCCAACTTTTTAAGCCAATGAAAACTCAGGCAGCATGAAAGCACTATCGCTGGGATGGTGGAGCAGTGCCACTTTGCAGTAAAATGGAATAAGCATTATAGGAAGAAACAAATTCTACCCCCCACCAACACCCTCTATACACACACACACACACACACACACACACACACACACACACACACACACACACACACACACACACACACACACACACACACACACACACACACACACACACACACACACACACACACACACACACACACACACACACACACACACGCACACACACACAGACAAACTTATGCATGCACACATTCAGTCAGCGCCCCGGGGCATGGCTTCAGTTGTCCCCGTCTCTGTCCCTCTCTTTTGGGGCCTGATTTGAATACGAGCCTTGTTTTATGGAGGAAGGTAATTGGAAGTTGGTGATTTACTGCAGTGTATACAGGGACTGCATCCAACAAAATATCTGGGAGCAGGGAATAATCGCTTTGTAGCCTGCTGCTGCATTTATCTGGACACAGGTATATTTTAACCACCGGGTGTTGACAGTGTTGACTATTAGCCGGCAAATAAATTATTCAGCACTTACAAGCGGGGAAAAAATGGGAAAAATCTCCTTTCCACGGCTACAACAGGACAAAGCAGCGTGCAGTGGTGGAAAAAAGAGGCAGTCATTTTTTCTTCAATTACAAAAGGCAAATATTTATTATTTATAAGTACTTGCCTTGTATGGGCTTAAATGTTATTTATGAACCTGTTGCATAGTGATTTCCAATGTAACTCATTATTTTTAGCTAGAGGGTGTTGTAAAGGAGCAAGGATATATTTAATGACACTCTGCTAGTCGGTGCAATTACACTGTAATCATTATGTAAAATGTCCTATTAATTAAACCAATTTCTGCTAGGGGAACATTCTTTTCTGCAGGGCCTGCGCCTCATCCTTCAGCTGCCTTGCTGCCTCCTGTTTTTCACCAGGCCCCTATTATGTTGTGACTTCACTGCATACATATTTATAAAAGAGATTTTCATTATCCCCAAGATTTGGAGCCACTTTCAGATTAATAAATAGAACGTGCCGCAGAGGTTTGAAAGGCAATTAGGTTTCTTTCCAATCATGCAATGTTTTGGCCTTTTTCATCATTGCTACAGTGTTTGGCACATTTAGAAGTTAAGAATGTGCCTTTTTTCTCCCAGATAAGAGAAGTACTGAGTTAAGCATTGGTTCCTATTTCAGTGCTTGTTCACAGGACGTGATGCTCGATATCAGAATCTGACGTCCACACTACTGTGGCATTGCAGTATCCCTAAAATAGAGAGTTTTGGAAAAGCTGCTGACCCCGTTTTAGTTTGAAAACTCCGGGGTTGTGTTTTAGGTTCTGGGTCTTATCAGTCCCGACACATCCTTGCCTGATTTATCACACTCCCATCATGTGACCCTTTTCCAGAAGTAACCCAACAAGCTTTAACTACCAGCAGTTAATTCAACACAACAAATTATAGACACTGCTTGTTGTCTATGCTAGTAGCTGTTTTGCAGTTAAATTCTGCATTTCATCACACTACCACTGCCTACATGAGCCAGAGGCAAACACCAGATACCGGCACACGTGTGTCCAGTATGCATGAATGGTGTTGTTTTCATGTGTTAGTCTGGATGGAGATAATTTTCATTCTAACACACCAATGTAAAATGTAGCCTTAGAGAATGAGATATGAGCTAATACAAGACTCGTTAATTTATTTGTATTTCAGTAGAGGGCATTCAGTGGAGAGTGACAGGATGGAGTGGTGGAGTTTAAACTATTCAAATCCAGCTAAATGTGACTTTACAGAACAAAAAACAGTGATTTATTTTTTTTGTAAAAGCTCTTTCTCTTTAAAATGCAAGCAGCTCCACAGAATTCCAAATTTGCCTCTCTTTAAGAAAATGTTGGTGCTAGCAATCATGGCAGGACAGAGTAGTTGACCCATCTGGCTCTTTATCTGCTGCTCTGGCAGTCCTTATGTTGCTGTCGTGACCAGGGGTCATTGGCACTTCCAATGCTCTTCAGACACAATCTGTTTTCTTTACTTCTTGGCACAAAGGAAACGATTAAGAAAACAATTCAATAGAGAGCGAGAACACACACGCACATCTACATTGCAAATGGAGGCACTGGGATGTTTGCTATTCAGAAAGCATCGGTCAGGGTAGGCCCTCTTTGTAAGAGTGCTTATCCAAGAGGTCCACTTCTGAATACAATAGCCAACCATGATGCTGTTGAGGGGATTAGGCTGATTTTGTGGCTATAGTGCATAAGATTAGAAAATAATAAGAATTCAGTTCAACAAGTTCTACTTCATTACTGATAATTACTGATGAGTACTGATAAGAAAAGATGCATTATGACCTTTTGATTAAATGACCAAGTTTTTCAAGCAAAGTACAATGCAACAACAGAAACTGGGCAGTAACTGATGGCAGCTAACAATAATTAATGATACTGTCCTCAGCAGACAGTCACCTGCAGCCATATTGCCTATTTTGAATGTTCAAAAAAAATAAAACTTTATAATATGATGATGAATATGTTGTTGCCATTGTTGTACTTCTTCTTCACAATTAACTGTTTTGAGCAGCTGCTGCAAGTATACCCGACATTCAGAACTATTTGCTGTAAAGATATAAGAGTCTAAATCTCTGAGGGTCTCTGGAAGCCAGAACAGATGGCAACAACATCTCCACTCATAACTGCCATGCAGATCTTTTCCCATGCAGCTCGCCACGTGTCACATGTCCATTCATAAAGTTGTTACAGATGACTATCGCAGCGTGTCAACCATGTTTGGCATCAGGCAAAGCTGGGAGCACAATGGCCTGGCGCTGATCAGGAGTGAGCACTAAAGCTCCTTGCGAGAGCGTGACTAAAGTGCTGACAGTCTGAGCGGCTTACAAAGAAGAGTTGCTAAAGTCAAGACACCTGCTGCTAAAGAGGAAGGCTGGACAGAGATGATGATGAACATGATGATGATGGTGATTACAGAAAAGAATGATGGGGTATGGTTGTAATGGAAGCAGGGAGGGAGGAGGTGGTGGTCATTGGGAGGATAGAGGTTATTTTTGGCCAACTGGTTCCAGAAGTCAAAGTCCCATTTTTCCCGTGACAATGTTAACTTGACAGACAGTTGGAGCATTTCGACGGCTTGATGGATCCCCTGGTTGAATCGTCAGTGGGAAAGATGAATAAACTTTTGGTTCTTTGAGAAGATTAGAAGGTGCAACCCTTTGGACATATAACAATTTGGGTGAGAAGTTCACTACATACAACACAATCTGCAGGTTAAATAAATTCACTTTTGGATTCTCTACCAATTATGGATTAATTTGGCAACTATGGCACTGTGTTGTGTTCAAAGAAACAACCACAAAGGCCTCTGATATTGCTATCACCCAGATTCACGCCTCTGATTGACTTTGTCTCCATAGCAAAGGCAGGTGAGGCTCATAGGTACTGTAGTATTTTGACCACAAAGTGTTATTTGTCAAATTGAAACAATTTAAACTGGTGGTCGTTAACAGAGACTCTTATGATTGTTACATTGTTTCTATTGTTCTGTTGTTTATGACGAGTGTTACTTTACATTTGTTTCTACATAAAGTAACACTGAGGATATCATTGAAGGGAAAAAACGGAAATGTGAATACAGAATGGGAAAAAACACCTCTAGAACGGGCAGCACCTCCCACTTTGCAACTCTACGCTCATGATGAAAATCATATAGAATATTAGGTAAGTCATAAATCTATCAAAATAATGCCAAGCATACATACTGCATGTGTTATTAAGGGCCTCATGGGCAGGAAGAGTAGAAAACAAGAATATTTGCACAGTTTTACATAAATGGTGGAAGTTCATCCTCTTAGAGACATTATTTGCAGCACAAGCATGAATTCAAAAACACCCACATACATACAGACACACAGTCAGATTTTTACAATCTGCATCAGCAGGTTAAGATTATTATCACACAGGCGAGAGGTGGCACCATGATTCTTATCACAGGTATGAATTACAATATTTATACGGCGTGCTTTATTTGTGGCTGGCAGACGGATGGCAGTGTTGCGTTTTAATCCATTACACTGCGGTGGGGTGTCAAATTAGGCCGCTTCATTAATACACTATCCACCAGTGAGAAAGAGAGAAAGAGGAGAGAATGAAAGTGGAGGAAAAAAAAGGAGGAGGGGGCCACTGTACATCAGGGTGAGATTATTATTATTCTGTCTCTCTCTGAGATGAGAGCAAATTATAAGAACATACACCTTCTTCATCTGTTTGGATAAGTGGGGGGTCGGCGGCTGATGGATGACTGTGTTTACAAATGAGGGTGACAATGTTAAGCAGAGGAGCAGTACATACAGATCCCACCAATGAGGCTCTGGCTGGTCACACACACACACACACACACACACACACACACACACACACACACACATGCAGCGAAGAGGCAGACTGATGATAAGAGTCCCTTGGCTACCGGATTAGGCAATCTTCCCAACCGCCAGCAGATTGATAGAGTCACTGCTCACAGACGCAATTGCAACGGGGAGGAATAAAGTTTGGCCTGCTGGTATCATCTGTGCTTACTGCCAGCTTGGTATGAATCTCCGGGGAAGGATGACCTACGAGTAAGACAAGGCACAGGACGTTTACCTCTGTTGCCTTTGTATCCATGCAACTGCAGGGGGACACCACAGTCAGATTGCTGTCATGCAACCTGACTGTGGGTCACATCATATACATTTATGTTACCGTGTTTTGTTCACTGTTTTGGTGTGGAGGATGCCTCTAAATACTGCATTACCCATGAGCCTCTGCTGCGTTTGCTATGGAGACAAGGCCATTCAGAACCTCAAATTCAGAGGGTTGTGTCCAAGGGGGCCGTAGCTAATGAATGAATCCAAAATTGGCCAAAAATCCAAAAGTCAATTGATATCCGGCTTCCTCCACCATCAAACATGTATGTTAGGTTAATTCACCTGCTCCTCCTACTTAAGATTGGATTTCTCTGTACATTGTACTGTGTATGTTTGTGTGTGACAATAAATCTGATTTGATGCTAGACAATAAGTAATATTATCCATATTCTTTATTTTATATAATCAATATACATAAAGATGTGGCAGTATTCTACAGGCGATGCTCTGCAATGTTCTTCTCTTGTATTGTTCTCTTTTAGAGCTTTGTTTCATAATAAACTAAATATCTTTGGATTTATGACTGTTGGTTGGAAATTGAGATGCACGTTTTCACAATTTTCTGCCAATTTATAGATCACAGATGAACAGAGAAAATAATTAGCAGATGAACCAAAAACAATCATGAGCTGCAGCCTGTTTCTCTTTCCTCTTATATTCTGCTTTTTCACATAAAGCCTCCAAAAACTTTGAACAGTTTGGAAATTAGTGTCCTTTTTGCAAGCTGTGTACTACAATTACTGAAAGTCAGTGACTTTCTGTACATACTGTATGTAAGAGTGGGTCAAGTGTGATACAGTGACTGAAATAAAGCAGCAGATGATCAGAGGCAGGTAATTAAATTCATCCTGTTTGGTAAATATAGACTTTAAGTATTTTGAATATCAAGAAAATAAAAACATAGTTCCCAAATACGTCCCCTTAAATTTCCCCTTTGAGTGCCATCACAGTGGAATTACTGACTTAATGAGGAATAAATACACAGAGATAATTACAGATTCATTACAGTATGCTTCTGTTAACTTTAGCATTGTTTTAGTGTTTACACATGCTTGTACGGCACAAATTACACATTTTATTGTAATTTGTTGTAATTGCAACATTATTTAAATTCTACAAGACTTGTAATCCTATCTGCTTTCTATCATTGTGCTATATAATAAATCATTTAACCTAATAAAATGGGTTAAATGATTTATTATCAATATCACAACATCCTTTTTTCTCAAGGGTGTTAGCCCCATTTTTTTTTTAAACTCGACAATGTGTTTGGAGCTACTTGTAAAGGGCAACTTTTCAGTGTTTCCTGTGCCACAGATACACTTTTTGACATATTGGTGAGCAAATAGTGCGGATAGTTTCATCAACAGCCAGACGCTGGCTGAAATGAATGAATGGACCAAGTCAGCCAGGAGCAATCGCTGGTGAAGAGAGGTTAAATGTCTGCATTAGAATGTGTTTGGCCCCCCGAGCATGTTAAAGAGCCCTTCTTTCAGGATGTCCCATAATTCCACAGGCCTTAGCATGTCATCTTTCTCCGGGGTGTCACAGGAAATAGACTGATGAATCACTTCCTGATGTCACTGCGGTGGACTGGTGACAATCAGCGAAATGATAGTGTCTGCCTGCCTACACATATCTGTAATTGATAGCCCAAACCCCAAACACTCGCCTCTCTCCACTAGCTATGATGGAACATTGGATTGAAATCACTCCGGATGAGGTGGGGTCTGGGCCATTTGTTATTTACTTCCCGCTCGCTTCGCAACAGCCCCCCCCCCCCCCCCCCTTACCAACACCACCCTCCCTTCAACCCCCACCCCCACTCGCCCCTGCCGCCAGAATTTTCGCCACAAGAACACATTATGGTAATCAGACAGTATGTGTGTATAGAAATCAATCAACGGAAAAGCCCATTGCAAGAGTTATGACACGGTGAAGTCTGTTTGTAACTTTTGATTAATGGGTAGATCTCCCCTGTTTTTCTGGATGGATAGGGAAGCAGGACGACCTGCACGACCACAAGGCTCAACATGGATGCTGCTGGCTGCTTTTAAACTGTGTTTTTTGGAAAGGGGGGTTGCACCCAATATGGCAAACTGCGGTTTATGGACAATGTATGGCAGGGCAGCGGTGATGGATGCCACCTCAGATACCTCTCATCAGCGTTACCGCCACCTTGGCATTGCCTCTCTCTCTCTCCCGTACCTGCCATCTCTGTGCCTGCCTGATTTATAAAGTTGTTATGGCAATTCACTCTAATGTTATTTCCTGCCACATAAATACATATATCTCAGGCAGCTATTATAAGGCCTGTAATGGAGGAGCATCAGGGCTGCTCTGGGGATCCTTTTAGGATATTTGGCAGGATGTTATTGGTTGCACTGAGAGGGAACTTACATTAGCATTAATCCGCGAGATGCGAGATAAAACACTGCGGGGACTGTTTTATTATCATCAGACAGGCTCTTCTTTCAACCTCTGCATTTTCCCTTTGTAAAAATGAAGTTTCAAGGCAAATGTTTTACACTTTGAGTATATCTTTTTGACCCTTTCGGTGCTACTGTCTCTCAGTGCAGCAGTTTAACATCAGCACAGTTATTATTTTACGTATTTTTGGGCAATTCCTCCAAAAAAATGAATCAACAAGAGATACTGGATGAAGTGCAACAAAAACCCCTGTCTTATCTCGAAGCGGAGATGTGATAACCTCTCTGCCACGAGGACGCCCCATCAGCACAGTCCTTTATTACAAATGAGCATCAGCAGTCATTTCATTACTCTTAAAATATGAATCTCTTCATGAACAAAGTGCTTAAAGCTTAAGGCCGCAGTCCTGAAACACTCAATATTATCTTATTTTACAGTTTGAGCAAACAAACAAAACAATCATCCATCACCCTTTTCGTAACTTCTGCAGATATTTAGATTTGCAAATCCAAGGGGCAAATTGTTTGTGGAATCTCCATTATGCCCTTTTCTAATGTTGTCATTAGCAATCAGCTCACTGGGAAAACAGGACGACGGGAGGTGGAGGAAAATCATTTGAACCTTCGGCCTCGCCATGGATCCCCTGCCGCCAAGGGGGGTCAGGGGTGCCGGCCAGGGTGACAGCTTGGGTCAATACTCAGGAGCTGGTGGAGGATCGCACAGTGGGGGGGGGGAGGTAGGGGGAGTCACCAGGGGGAGTCAGAGTGGGTCGCCCTCCCAGATCAGCCAGCTTTAAGGTGGAGTCTGCAGAATGTTGAGACAACGAGGTGTGCGAGTGTGGTGGAAATTAGGCCGAGTGATAGTTGCTGACGGTGCCAGCTCAAGCCAGGAGTTCATGCACACACACACACACACACACACACAAGCTAATGACAGGCGGGGTGGAGGTATTGAAAGGTGTGATGGCCCTGTCAGGGAGTGTCCCTCCCTGTCCTCTGCTGCCAACCAGCTCCCCCCTCCGCCACTCAGAGGGCATGGCACACCACACAAGACTGACACCTGAAATATTGAGTTATCGATACTGTGTCGCTGTGTGACAGCGTGTGTGTGACAGCGTGTGTGCGTCATCGTACGAATGAGAGAGTTATTGATACAGTGTTCAAGTGTGTCTATGACTTTTTTTGTGGGTGAGGTGTCACTACATGTGTGATGGGAGTTATTGATATTGCGCACTTGGACTCGAACCACCCATCGATTCCTCGAAACACAACACCTGCATGCAAGTCAGGTCAAGCCGGCGTTCTACAGAAATGGGTTTGCTGGTAAAATCCAAAGTTTCCGGGAAAGACATCCAAGGACTTTGAAGATACATGCTCCTGAAACTACTCAATCAGGTGACATTATGGGCTGATTTTATATGTACACAATTGATGACATTGAGGTGATAACATTTGCGTGTGGGCGAAGAAAAATGGAGGGAAAGAAGGAAAAAATTGCCAGTGGGTAATAGAAAAATACAGAGGTATGATGTCAGGCATTGATGTGAGATATACAGACATTTTTTTGCCAGTCCTATTTCAGCCAGACAGTAGGGGGCTATTTGGAATGGAGGAAAGTAATAACCTCCATTTGTTCCCCCTTGTCCCTCGGCTTATGAAAAACGCCTTTACAACTTGCTTTGCCTTAACTGGGTTTTCTGGGAGATTTTGAAGTTTGGCAACTTGTCACTCGGATTGGGGCTGGTGGAAATATGATGTTCAGGTCATGGCTTTCTCTGCTAGTTCAATATGTTCCTCTGTGATTGAGGCAGGCTCGGTGGAGGGGATTTGGGCTATTAATAAAGCCCAGGGTGGTCTCAGGGCCAGCATGTATTGTGCTGCTGTTGCCAAGGAAAAAAAATCTATAACTTTTTTCTACGAATAAAGCAGAAAACAGTCGTTTATTTGGCCGAAAGCTGAATATTTTTGATTAATTTTCTGACCAAAGAAAAAGAGAAACTGAACTTTTTTTTTTTTTCTTGCTAGAAGAGCAGCAGTATCTACGCTATGTGTTATTCCACATTCTGGTCTGGCGCTCCTTGAGCCCCCGGAGAGCTCGGTCAGCCGGCTGAGCTCCCCGCTCCCCCTGTCTCCATCACTATCAATTGTCTTTGAACAGCTCCGATCATCACCTCAATTATCCGTTGTCCTGCCCACCTGATGGGTTTTTTGCCAACTATAACTTCTCCGTGGATGGACAGGGAATAATGACAGCTGAGGCCTGTGCTTGGGTAGCAGGGTGGAATACAAAGCGGGCGTATGGATGTAGATGTGGCTGTAAAATTCTACCTCTCCACAGCACACACACATTGACACAAGCCCGCTTGCAAAAGACACGCACAAACATGAAAAAACACGCGTTCGGTTTTGCAGCTGCATAGACACTCACGCAGAGATATCCACAGATGTTGATGCAAGCACACACACACAAACCCCTTTCCCACCTCCTGTAGAAAAGCCATTTACTGACCGAGCGCCGAGGTGTCAAGCTCTAAAGTGAATCTAAGAATGCGCCTGATATGTTCTCTCCCTCCTCTCTCTCGCTTTCTGTCTCTCTCGCTCTCTCCGAGGCTGAGAGAAACTCATTTACCCTGCAAATCCAAATACACGCGCAGAGTGGGAAAATGTATTCATACCACAGGTGATCTTATTATGGGCGCGGTAAACTGAGCAATGAGAACATCATCCACCGCAAATGACACCTAAACACATATCGACAAAGAAAAAAGTAATATCATCTGCATAATCAGAGAAAAGCAGTCGGATACCGTCGCCTGGGAAATGGAATGAATCGAAAAGTTCAGTGCCGGAGCATCGTGTTATTTATGCGTGATAGCGATTCGATTTAAAGTCAGCGAGGAATCTCCATGTTGTTAGTGCACGGGAAATAAGCGTGCTGTGGGTGCTTTAGCTATTAGCCGAGCAAACTACGAGGATAGAAGTGCTGCATACATAAAGAGTTTACGTGAAATTATGTATGACATGAAGCGCTGGAGCTGACACATGATCATAACCTCATGAAGCAAACAACACAAGTGCAATTATTGTGATTTAGACACTCAGCTAATGAAAAGCAGATACTGAATAAAGTGTCACTTTGCCTTTACTGCATACTAATCCCAGCACTAACCCTACCTGACCCCATGTTTAATCTTCAGACTAACACCAATAATGCATAACCAGATACGGCAAAATTATTGATTCTGTTTCACTGGAGCTGAAGCAATTAGTTGATTAAATGATGAGTTGATCAATAGAAAGTTAATTGGAATTATTTTGATAACTGACCAATCATTGTTCACATCAGATTGGAATAAAGTCTTTTGATGATTTGGAATCTTGATCAGACAAAACAAGCACTTTGAGGTCACCAGGTTGGGATTAAAGAAATTGTTCTGACATGTCATACAGAAACAATTAATGAAAAAAGTCATTAGCTGCAGCCCGACCACTCACCCTATCTGAAACTATTTACAGACAAATCATGGATTCATGAGAGTAAGCTGAGCATCTGCATTATTAGACTATAGGAATAATAGGTGACCCAAAATACACTGGAAACATTTTGAGCAATAAGGCCATAGCCTGTGTATGATTTCGACTGGTAAAATAGTTTAAGAAAATAAAGAAAATGAAATGCTCAGCCTTGACACTGATCCATCTATACTGATGCTGCAGTACCAAAGTCTATTACACCAAATATGTTGCAAAGTTATAGTACAACTATTACAGAAAGAAAACAAGCAGATTTATGTTGTAACCAGATACTGTGTAGTGTGTTACAATGTTATGATTGAGAATACCAGGTATTGAAAGAGAAGTTAAGAGAGCCGTGCCATTCATGTAGAAAATGTACAAAATACAGGAACAAGTGGCATCTGTGTGGTCTGACTTGTGATGCTCAGAAAACGATGTGGGCACATTAAATGCTGATTAGACACTGGTGATGGTAAAGTTATGTTATTACTATTTTCCACAAAATATATATTTTTAGAAATTTACTACTAATGTGGCACATGACATTTTTGGTATATAACAACATTCTCTGATCCCACAGCAAAAATGGTGCTGCTGCAATAGGAGCAGAAATCCTCATGTAAAAGTCTGCAGAGGTTATAGTTGGCCTATGATGGGAAATTATTATTCTGCATTGTCTCAGGGCCATCCAGCCAGGTAGCTGAGCCATTAGCATTTTCCTCTTTGTTCCCATCTATAAACATTTTTGTTGTCCTGAAGGGTCATCTCTGTATTCTTCCATCTCTCCCCTCCGTCGTAATGAATGAGTGTAATTACCAGGGCTGATTGGTTGGAAGGTCATTGGGAATCCTGTAATTTTTCACTTATGTTAAGCTTGTGTTTGTGATGAATGTATCCAACCTTTCTGCATCCCTCCTTAGATTACTCTAGGCATAGAAATGCATCCACAAATTAAGCTGTTCATTGAACACTGCTCCTGGCTGGCCATGAGTAAGTTTATACAGATAAACAAATGGAAAGAGGTGGTGCAGTGGTTTTTAATGCCTGGCCTGTTGCAGAGGGGGTTTATTGTATTTTTGTCTTATTTTTTTACTCTTATTCCAGCTTCACTCACACAGTGTTTCACATGTTGCATACGCAATGACAGTGTCGAATAAAATTTGGAAATCTTTTGTCTTCTGTGTTGACAGGATTATCTGTTAAGGTTATTTTATGGTACTTCTCGTGCCAAGGAGAGTAGCAGTGATGATTTTCCAGATTCAGATGCACACTTTTGTGAGCATATAACATTTATTATAGTCTACTTAAAATAAATATATTTTTATGTCATGTAACTCATTAATTAACACCTTAAATCCCTCTTGAAATGCTTGTTTAGCTACATAGAAGTGTTTGATGTGGTTCTTGCATTAAGTTTGATGGGATTTTGGATTTAACTGAATTTTCAGACATTCCTGCTGACTTTTGACAATTTCACTCTCCACCTTTTGCTCCGGTCTCTTGCAGTCTGCCATTTAAAACTCCCATCTCAGATCTTCACGTCTTCCTTGTTTTCCCTTCAAAGCAAGAGAATGTTTTCCCCCAGACCTCAACCCACCGCCTGCGTTTCTCTTAGTTCATTTTCCCATTTTCTAAACTTTTCTTCCCCTCTCTTTGGACCCATAATCTGAGTGTTTGGTTGAGGTTTCTCTTCTGTCGGTTGAATTAGTGGCCTGTCAGAGATGGTTCTGCTGCAGGGCGCTGGCAGCTGCCCCACTCACTCCACGGCCTATCAGCCTCACATTCAGCTGTCCATGAAGGAGGGATGGAAGGACGGAGGGATCATTGGATGGAGTGAGAGGGATCAGGCTTCAGAGGACCAAAGAATGGAGGGATGTAGTGATAAAGAATAAAGAGGTGGGGGTGGTGGAGGTGGAGATGGGTTCTTGATGGGAAGAGGGAGTGGAGAGATGTGGTTGAAGAATGGTGGGATGGAGGAGAGGAGTGTTTCCATTCAGGGGCCCTGTGGCCGAAAGCCAGGCAGTGAGTCAGTGGATGGGTGCAGAGGCTATATTCACCTTGTCTTCCTCTCTTTCTCTCTCTTTGTTTCCTTCTCTTCTCCTGTTTCTTTTACAATTGCCTTCCCGGTAGACTCCTGGGCTTCTCTCTCTCTTCTCTCTCTTTTCACTCTCTCTTTTCTCCCACAATCAGCGGGCTGACAGGCGGACTGGGGCCATGATGGACGATGCCCTCTTCGAGTCCGACAACATTTTCTCTCAGTCCCCGAAGCAAGATCGGGCAGCATCAGAGGTAGGCCGGCGCTGGCCTCTTTCACTGTTTGTGAGGTCCAATTGCTGTGTTCAGTCACCCCTCTCACGACCCCCATATCAGCTGCGCTGGGCTTGTGCAAACTGGAGCTGACCACACGGCCCTGCCTTCTCAAAATCTGCACACTGGCCATGCCGCAACATTTAACCACATTTCTATGCTGTGACTTTTCTCGTTTTCTCCTTGTCACAAGGAGCAAAACAGAAATATGACATCATAAACAGCTCCATATGAGGACATCCAGACCTGTCACCTCCCTCAATATGAAAATGCATTCATAATAAATATTTTCTGTTATTATTGTGCAGGTTGAAGTA
The DNA here is from genome assembly GCF_039877785.1 of Chaetodon trifascialis. Lineage (NCBI taxonomy): Eukaryota > Metazoa > Chordata > Actinopteri > Chaetodontiformes > Chaetodontidae > Chaetodon > Chaetodon trifascialis. The sequence continues at coordinate 20,146,886 of NC_092059.1, read as the reverse complement.
CTTTTAGAAAGAATTCCTTAGATTAGTCAATTCTTAATTCACTAACAGCTAAATTAATCAACTAGTTAACTGATTTAATTATTTCCAGATAATCAATACGGCAAATATTTTGTAAGATCAGAAAACGGCTTTATGTTTGCAAAAATAAATTCTTTTCTGACTACAAGGTCTCCTGCAGCACCAAACAAAAAAACAGCCACGACTTAATTCAATCTCATTAATTTGATAATGCTTAATCAATGAGCCCGGCTGCGTTAAAAGGTCTAGTTCAAACATTGATTACTGTCTTTCAGCTCTTCCTCAACAATAAGCAGGGGGAGGCAGCTTATCATTATTGGCCTTAAGATGCTTCAACATGCGCTTCCTGAGGTGTCTTCACGGTGTAAAAATTGGAGGGGGGGTAATTTTATTATTGCTGAAATGCTGAATTTTTCCCTTCCACACATACACACACAGTGTTGGTACACCCCTGGCCGGCCACCCACCCACCCACCCACCACCTCCTCCAACCCCCAGGCCCCCCATCCCCTTAATCCAATTTGTTCAGTCCCCCTGTCTTGTGCTGGCACAAAATTAAAGGCCTGCTCCCACAAAAACACCTCACATTTCCAAGGTATTGGCTGCCCTGCAAGACTAGAAACTTCATTTATTCTGGCTAACTTCTCAATTATCTTCCCAGTAGTGGAGACGTGTAAAAAGTACAAAAATCAATAGGATTCCATTCCCCTTGTATTGGAAAGGGGAAAATTAATGAGATAGGACACTCTCTTAATCAGAAATAAATGTTTTAATTCAGATAATGACATAGTTTTCCCTTGCAGAAGGATGACAAATGCTGAGGTGCTGCGAGACCCACCAAGAAGCCGTTTCAATTTTATTGTAAATATAAAAGGTATTGATCTGCGAGATGTACAAACCCTATTGCTTACAAAAGCCATTCAAGGGGACTGGGAAAACTATTAAGCGGCGGGTCAGAAATCAATAAACAACACTAAGAGGTGGCTGTGCCTGCCCTCTCTGGCAGATCTCTGGAAAGCCAAATGGCAGAGTTAGTGACAGGCGGCTCGGTGGCGGAGCAATGTTAAGGATGATAGGGTCAGCTGGTTAATGTGGCGAGGGCCCTGACAGGTCGGCAGCCCACCTCAGAGCTGGAGGCCTGACAAGCTGCCATTTAAACAGACACTGACTCATCAGCCTGTCGCTACAGTTAGTGTTTCACTGTGGTGGGCCTCCGCTGACAAGAGCCATTCTGCTGTTTCTCTCGTTCACGCTCTTTCTTTCTCCTTTGCTTTCTTTCACTCTGTTCATCTTTCTGTCTTCCTCTGCTGTGTACTCTCATTTTCTCCCAGTCTGTGGATTTCCTTCTTGCTCTTTTCGTTGTTCCCCTCAACCCAGGTCGCTTTGCATCCACTTTAGCTCAGGCAGGCAGCAGTAGTTACATATGCATGTCTGATGTCGGAACAAACCAGTGAGAGAGAGCAAGCTGTTTGGACTTGGATTGCTCTGGTTTGAATGCTTAAGTTCGGTGCACTGACGGTTGACAGTGTTGTCCAGCTTGTGCCCATACATTCATGAAATCAAAAGTTCAAATCTGACTTTTGAACAGTCATTTTTTTTACCGGCTATCTTGTTCCTGTCTCTCCTCTATTGAATATAAGCAAAATGACAAAAACAAAACAAATCTGCATAATGGATCTATTTTGAAGAGCACGGTGACAGGACACAGACAGCTAATCTCTGATGTTTTCTGTGTTCTTTATAAATATTTCTGTGCTCCAGTATGAGGTATTTGATGTTTTAAACATGAAGTGGATGTTGTAGATCAAGACTATGAAAAGGAAGAGTTTGATGTTTTCCAGAGTGTTTTGAAAATGTCCATAACCAGTGACAAATATGTTTACGTACATTTGATAAATCAACCTGAATCTGACAGTTGGATTCTGAGAGAAAGAGAGGTTATGGTGCGCCTGAGGGATGGAGCCATGTTGATTTAAGAGCAGGAAAGGGAAAAAGTTGGGTTGTCTGAGCAGTAATTATGGGGAGAAGCAGGCGACTGAGCAGCCAGCCAGGTCAGATGACTTAACCTCAGATCTATGCACTCCATTGGACTGTCGGAGGGTCAGGGCCCTCTGGCAACTCTCACATCCTGGGCCTTCGCTGACATCAGAGCCAGGCAACAGCACACTGTCTACTGCTCTATGTTGTTATATCAACAATGCATTATGACATTTTCTGTGTTTTAGACACTGCATGGCAAATGACAAGAGAGATGAGCCACAGAGCCAAAGATCGTCGAGGTTATCAGTTGCGTTCGAATCCAAAGCTCCTGAGGAACATGTGACGCTCTTTCAGCTGTTGAGCCACTGGGACACCACAGCAAAGCCACCTTAACAAACATTGTAAATTGATAAATCATTGAAAGACGCAGAGGGACTGTATCTGCTGGGAGATGCTAAGCAGGCTTAGAGGGGATCAGTCTGTGAGTATTGCCATCTTCAGCAGGGGACATCCGCCACATCCGCCAGACAGATAGATAAATAAATCGAGGCGTATGCGTCTGTATACAAATGAGTGAGCCAGTAAAAGAGAGACAGCGATCCAGGCTGGGAGTCTGGGTGGAAAGGGGAAAGAGGCATAGAAGGGGATGTCAGAGAAAATCCCATGCCATCTTCCCCCCTGCTATGGGAGGATGATGATGAGATTTAGGAAGGGTCAACGGCACCTATCAGTGGGTGAAGTGTTTAGTGGGAGTGTTTCTCCACCCCCCTCCTCTTTGAGTGTCATCCTGTGTCACTCTCATCTCCCCAGCCTGATGATGAGGGGGCTGGGGGGCCCAAGGTGCAGGCTCCCTCCTCGGGTTCGGGTCATTTGACCCTGTGGTGTAATTCCTGCCTAATGCCCCTCGTACGAACAAAGCCTGTATATCCGTGGCACACTCAGACCCCACTTGACCCCCGCAGCCCAACACAATGCAATTGGCCGTGTCATTATATCAGGCCCGCTCTGTCCCATCTCTCCCTACATGCAACGCGGGACTGTATAAATTGATTTCCAGCTGCTGGTAAAGCACCTTTGCATCTCTTCCACCGGCGTGGGGAAAATGAGAAAAAAAATGACAAGGCAGGAAAGGTCATCTGATATCTTAGATGATATCCAGGGAAAAATGGGTCTAAACAGTCAGGGAAAAAATATTTATCTACAGCTCCATCTGAATTTTCCATTTAACA